>NC_134404.1:290532601-290580101 GCF_038048845.1 Mixophyes fleayi | reverse complement strand
GGAGCTTGTATTCTTGTCGTCAATAATAACATAAGTATCTTCATCATCAACATCAATATTTTGGCAGCTGAAAAAGAAAAGAAAGAACAGGAAGACAATATAACTTACCACCAGGTTACAATCAGGTAAGTTACAGTACAGATGTAGTTACAGACAGGGGAAGAATGTAACCTTGAACTATGACAATGCCAATTTTTTCATGTAATGGGCTGCAGATATGTTATGGCTGGACATTTTCTATTAAAGTATGTAGGGGTCCACAGAGAAAAGGCCCACAACAAAGGCTGAGTGCTCTCAGCAAGTATCTAGTACAGATAGAGAGTAAGGGAAACATAAGTTGTATATGTATAACATTTGTAAACATTGAAATGATGAACCTTGTGTGTATTGACACTTAAGGTTGCTGAGTAAAATATAACTAATTTGCAGGTACAATTTTACCTACAGGTATAAAACTTTATTGAAAAATATCCTTGTTTACCATGGACATTATTACTGTTGGGCAGATCATTTATACAGTGATAATAATCAGAGATAAGTGTTTGAAAGGGTATGTTGGCAGACAGCATGGCTCTGGGAAAGGAAGAGCCTTCCATCATGCATCTCTATAGGGACTTTCTGGAGCAGAAGTAGCCAACCATAGGGCAGCACTGATGTAGATAAGGGGGGTGGTGATGGCAGAAGTCCTTAGAAAAAATAGTTGATGGTCCAGAGATCAGAGCAGGTAGCAGACGAACAAAGTCAGGAGTTGAGGTCAGGGAGTAGTGTAGTCAGATACAAGCTGGGGTCAGTACACAGAAGAACTACTGTGAGGCTTCAAAATAATCGCAGGTGTCAATGATCTGGCAAAGCCTCAATATCAGAATGGGCTGTATCTTCTAAATTAATTCTTAGAGGTAGAAATGACTATTATTCTATGTACAAATGTATCAGAAGCTCTATCAGCACATTACATACATGGCCACACAGTTATAACACATATGGGGTACAAGCAATAACAAGCTCAAGTCACTGATGAGCTGCGTCATGTGAAGTTCAGTTGTGTCAGTATGATGTACTGCAGAAAAGCTTCATAGCTTATAGATATTTATTTTACAATGCCCGCAACAATGTAACAGTTTGAGGAGAGTATTTCATCATACATAACCAAATATGAACATGTACTAGAACTGAATCAGATCATCCCTCAGAGAGATCCTTTTGCTGATATCATTCTATTACAGTCTATATTCAAAACGGAAAATCATAAAGATTTTAGAACATTTTGGTAAGGACCTGCAATTCATCTCCCGGAGGAGATTCCCTTTACTACTAAATCAAATTCTTACCAAGTGCAAGTTAGGGCTGAAATCATTTTTGATTTGATTGTCCCCAGGTTCTTGTTTGTGCTGAGATAACTTCCCATATTTTAGGCAACTGTTTTTTTTTGAAGACTTCAACTGAAATGAGAGAGCATTTGATTACAAACTTGGTGTAAAGTATACAGACATACATATTTCCAAATATTCATAATGATACAATGTACTGTAGGTGCGCTCAAAGCAGAAATCACATATACTAGATTTATTTTGTCTCTTAATAGCAAATTAAGAACACACTGAACATGTATCTGATAGCTATTGTTTGCTGCATGTGTATCTCCCCTTGTGATATCGATAACAAGCTGCCTGTTACAATCCAGTCTTGCACAAGGCTCAGATATACCTCCTAACATTTAGACATGCAAAATCAGGACAAAATAAGCCCCACCACCGATCTGCCCAAATTCGACGTGTTACAGTCATAAGCGCCCACTTTAGGCAAAAGTATGCCCACTTTTATGTAAGCCACACTTCTTTGACCCTGGAGGGTGGAGAGGCGGCAGAACAATAATTATATACAGTATTTCTCTACTAAAAGGATAGTAGATGTCTTGAAAAAAACCTAATATCTGATGTGATAGACAACATGCAGTGACCAGTTCAAAACAGGAACCAAGGATGAGGAAAATGATTAGACTAAATAGATCAAATGAACCTGCACTGCCGTAAATATTCAATCTTTCTATACCAATTTAGCCATTACATAACACAATGTGTCTGAGAGAATTTGTATGTATATTTGACGTAAATACATATTTTGTTTTATGCCTGCTCTATAAATGTTTTCACAGATTGTAAATAATTAGCTATTAGGTAGATAATCTACATCACATGATTCTTAAACAACTAGGTCCTAGATCTCCCAACAGGTGAAATCACAGCAGCAATCTAAAGTCCTAAGAATGGTACATTACTTACATTATGGATAACCACAAATCTATGTCTTACCTCGATATCTCCAGGATACAGAATGATGTGGGGTCACAACATTCCAGAGACATCAGAATCTTGTGATGTCACCCTTCCTTTGTGACACATAGAATGCCATGCCGAGACAGTTCTAGTAGTTACTGCAGCATATGGACACTGTAACCAGAATCTGTTTAAAGTCAGTTACCTAAATGTTTAATAAAAACAATATCTCCATCCATTTACACTGAATAACAACCCAAGTTCTGTCACTGCCTTTTTTCTCTAGAAGGGAGAAGTGAGAATAAAGCTAACCGGACACAAACTTCAATATTTTAAGCGATATCAGACAAATGACTTAGTATCACTCAGCCTAATATGTGCCTGATCCCTGATAATAATCTGATCAAAACTGAATAGACCATTATCAGGCATGTTGGAAAATGTGGCCAGAAGATGACTGTCATTGGTCTGTCTTTGCGGTCACCTTCTGAACAGCCCTCGGTGTACTTAGCAGTGATCCCTATACACTGTCTGAGTCCCAGAAGGCAAAATATCATCCAATTTTGCCCCCCACAGGCAGTGTCTGACTTGGACATGAAAGGTCGACGGAGAAAAACAATGGTGTGAGCACCATCGCAAATCTTCAGCGCTTGCTGAAGGAATGTGTCCAACTGTTAACTATCACAAAAAAGAACATATATGCAGGCGCGGGCTGGGAGAGGGAAGCCCGGGGGGCACACAGGCGGCCGCATCGCATGAAAAGGGATGCGGCCGCATCCACTGTCATGTGATGCGGCCGCCTGTGCACTGACGCGGCCGCATCTGATGTCATCAGGTGCGGCCGCGGGGGAAGTGCTGTATTTTGCATCCGGGGGGCGGCCGGCCTACCCCCCCCAGCCCGAGTAGTGGTCTGACCGAGCGGCCCGGGGGGGGGGGGGGGGGGGCGCTGCCCTACGGGCCAGCCCGCCCCTGCATATATGTATCAGCATTGATACAAGACTTTAATAAACAGCTTGACCTGAAGCATAAAGAAACCAGTACTACCATAATCATAAAATGAATATAGAACCGAAGCAGTCCCAAAATATCTATATTCTCATTTAAAGCGTAGATGGGATGGAAATGTTACAAACAGATCTCTATATCTAAATCAATTAAATCTGTAACCAGCATAAAACATGAAGGACGTGCTTCTCAATGGTTTAAATCTGGGAAAGCACCTGCACACACTCCTTCTCCGATTGGACGAGTTGCCTGATCTCCATGCTGTATTTATGATCTAGAAACCGTCTGCTTCTATTTAATCCTATTCTCTGCTTTTATGTAAAGCAAAAGTGGGTATAGAGTTGGGGGCAACTGCAACTAGAGCACGGTCTGGGCACCACCTCCAGGTATAGCGAGCCGGGCCTCCTGGAAGTGGGGCCCTACGGGGATTTCCTCATTACTGCGACGGACCAGTCCAACTCTGCTAGATGTATAAGACAAAGACTGTGAGTCGTTCAGCAGGGACTTGGGCCATCTGGTGAGATCAGCCTGTATGTATTTGCACAGGCCTAGATAAACAGAAAGATAAAGCAGCGCAAGTACCAGGAAATCTAGCATCAGGGGCTAGCTGTTTTGAGGCATGTACCATCCATAGACCCAGTTCTGGCTCCTTAACCAGCAGGGAACAAGGGAACATTTTTCTGAAAGAAATAACAAAGGCAATATTTTTGGCATTAAAATTATAAAGTTTAAAAACAAAAAATAAACACATGTGAAGCTTCAGATCCATCACTTTTCCTATGGTAAAGCAGGTTCCTTGTAGAAACATAGTTCTCCTAAGAGACAGTACATATGAACCATAAGGATAAGTTCAGCACAGTACTAGCAGTGTATACTTATTATCATTTTGGCCTTATCAGTTTTATAAAATATGCATATCCAAAAAAATAGACAAAACACAGGTCCATGCATCACTTGTTAACAAATATCGCCTTTCTTTTTGGTCCAACTCAATAGCGAGTACTAGGGATAGTCACAATACAATATATACATGATGTGAGATGAAGGACCAATCATAAGTAACAATGAAGAGATTGCGAGTTGAGTTGAGATTGGTTTCACTGCTCACACCACAGCTCCATCAACATTTACTGTATTTCACAACTGTCAGAACCTGAGGAAAACATCTGCATGTAGCATCCTTCGTGGCTCCAGCAAGAAAAAGGGGCACATTAGTAAAATCTTTTATATATATATATATATATATATATATATATATATATATATATATATATGGTAGTGCAGCTTTAAAAATCTATAGTTACACAGCCAGATCATAATTGGCTTTATTCAATTGGAAGCAACAACTCATACAAATTACAATATAATTTTTTCTAACAAGTATAAAATTATTTAAGTTGATCATTTGTATGAGTATTTGTTTTCAGTTTACATCCTCTTTATTTTGTTATTATTTATTGAACGCTATTGAACAGTGGCAGAAAACAAAAGTGGTGCACGATGGAATTGTCCTTGGGACCTCCCACCCACCCATATGTTCAAAAGGTTGAACAAACTCATACAGAAACAGGAGGGGTAGCAGGTACAGTTCTACAAACCAAGCACTTCAGCGACAAGGATTGCCAATTTTGTGTTTTGTTTGGATCCCCACAAAACAAGCTAACAATGAGCTTATGGCAACTAAGCTGTGTGTGTGTATATATATATATATATATATATATAAAGAGAGAGAGAGAGAGAAAGAGATGCACACACACACATACACACACACACATATCTATGTGTGTATATATATATATATATATATATATGTATATATATATATATATATACATATGTGTGTGTAAATAAATATATATATATATATACATACATGTGTGTATATACACATATGTATGTATATATACATATATATACATACATATATGTGTGTATATATATATATATATATATATATATATATATATATATATATATATATATAGATATAGTGTGTATATATATATATATATATATATATCTATATATATGTATATATATATATATATATATATATATATATATATATATATATATACATATATCTATATATAGAGAGAGAAAGAGACATACATATTTATATATATATATATATATATATATATATATATATATATATATATATATATATATATGTATGTATCTATCTATCTATCTATCTATCTATATATATATATATATATATATATATATATATATATAGAGAGAGAGAGAGAGAGAGACAGAGACAGAGACATACATATTTTATATATATATATATATATATATATATATATATATATATATATATATATGATCAAAAAAGTTAAACCGCAGTGTAAAAAATCAAAACATGGCTGTGTTTAGTTGATGTTTTTTGCTTTCCCCCTATGTATTTCCCTGTTTTGTAGAATGCTCACATTAGTAATATTTCAAAGGACAGCTTATCATCCACACAATAAAAAAATATAAATAAAATACAATACAAGTCAGCTCCTAACCTTGCATATTGTCTAAATGAACTCCTAAGTTTAATTTTAGATCTAATATCTATACAATAATGTGGAGGGTGCACAGTAGGGCTACCTAGTACTGCAACTTGTTGGGGCCCCTTACGTAGCCTCCAACTACACAGACAGGCAGGAATCCCTGGGCAGTCTCTGTGCCACGGTACTTTGCACCTGCTCCAATACCACTCTCTGTGTCCCTGCTCACAAGAATAATCATCAGACAACAAGACAAAAGAAGAAAGACATTCTCTTAGGTATTTTTCATTGTATTTATTCATTGGTCATCTAAGTATTATTCACCTTATGTGAACTAATTAAATAAGAAGTGTGTCAAATATACAAAAACCAAACTCGTAACTTTCGATGTTTTTAACTAAGTTGATCCATCCATTTTTTTTCAATTTATTCCAAACTGATTTCTTCCCAGACTTCTTCATGGGTAGATGATGCACCAGTACATCCAGTGTCTGATTGCTGGATGCCAGGAGAGTTCTCTTTAGTATCCAAAAGAGACGATTTTGACTTGGGATATTTTACAGCAGGATCAGACTGCGGAAGCCAAGGGTTCACTTGGTTCAAGTCGACGTGAAATTCAAAATAAAATGTTTTGTACACTGGAGACTTTGGTGAAGTTTGATTTAGTGCACCGGATGTATAGTTATTCTCCAATATGTTGGAACATTGGGATAGACTTTGCTCCTGGGAGCTTGTATTCTTGTTGTCAATAATAACATAAGTATCTTCATCATCAACATCAATATTTTGGCAGCTGAAAAAGAAAAGAAAGAACAGGAAGACAATATAACTTACCACCAGGTTACAATCAGGTAAGTTACAGTACAGATGTAGTTACAGACAGGGGAAGAATGTAACCTTCAGCTATGACAATGCCAATTTTTTCATGTAGACGGCTGCAGATATGTTATGGCTGGACATTTTCTATTAAAGTATGTAGGGGTCCACAGAGAAAAGGCCCACAAAAAAGGCTAAGTGCTCTCAGCAAGTATATAGTACAGATAGAGAGGAAGGAAAACATAAGTTGCATATTTATAACAGATGTAAACATTTAAATGCTGAACCTTGTGTGTATGGGCACTTAACATTGCTGAGTACAATATAACTAATTTGCAGGTACAATATTACCTACTGGTATTCAACTTTTTTGAAAAATATCCTTGTTTACTATGGACATTATTACTGTTGGGCAGATCATTTATACAGTGATAATGATCAGAGATAAGTGTTTGAAAGGGTGTGTTGGCAGACAGCATGGCTCTGGGAAAGGAAGAGCCTTCCATCATGCATCTCTATTAGGGATGAGCGCGCTCGGATTTCTGAAATCCGAGCCCACCCGAACGTTGCGGATCCGAGTCGGATCCGAGACAGATCCGGGTATTGGCGCCAAATTCAAAAGTGAAACTGAGGCTCTGACTCATAATCCCGTTGTCGGATCTCGCGATACTCGGATCCTATAAATTCCCCGCTAGTCGCCGCCATCTTCACTCGGGCATTGATCAGGGTAGAGGGAGGGTGTGTTAGGTGGTCCTCTGTGCTGTTTAGTTCTGTGCTGTTTAGTTCTGTGCTGTTTAGTTCTGTGCTGTTTAGTTCTGTGCTGTTTAGTTCTGTGCTGTTTAGTGCTGTGCTGTGCTGTGCTGTTTAGTGCTGTGCTGTGCTGTGCTGTGCTGTGCTGTGTTCTGCAGTATCAGTCCAGTGGTGCTGTGTGCTGTGCTCTGTCCTTCTGAGGTCAGTGGTGCTGCTGGGTCCTGTGCTGTTTCCTGTTCAGTCCAGTGGTGCTGTGTCCTGTGCTCTGTGCTTCTAAGGGCATAGTTATTTCCCCAATATTCCCCTGTGTTTAAAAAAATAAAAAAAAGTTTTTTTAAAAAATACCAAAAACTACTTTAATATTTTTTAATTACCACAAAATTTTCACAACCAATCCTGCAGTATAAGCCCATTGGTACTGCAATATTACCAAGTTCACACATTCAGCAGTAAAAGTCTAGTGGTACTGCAATATTACAAAGTTTACACATTCTGCAGTATCAGTCCAGTGGTGCTGTGTCCTGTGCTCTGTCCTGCTGAGTTCCGTAGTGCTGCTGGGTCCTGTGCCGTGTCCTGTTCAGTCCAGTGGTGCTGTGTCCTGTGCTCTGTGCTTCTAAGGGCATAGTTATTTCCCCATTATTCCCAAGTTTTTAAAGAATAAAAAAAAAGTAAAAAATAATAAAAAATTTAAAAAAAAAAAAATATATAATAATTATAACCAAATTTGCAAAACCAATCCAGCATTATAAGTCCATTGGTACTGCAATATTACCAAGTTCACACATTCTGCAGTATCAGTCCAGTGGTGCTGTGTCCTGTGCTCTGTCCTGCTGAGTTCCGTAGTGCTGCTGGGTCCTGTGCCGTGTCCTGTTCAGTCCAGTGGTGCTGTGTCCTGTGCTCTGTGCTTCTAAGGGCATAGTTATTTCCCCACTATTCCCAAGTTTTTTAAAAATAAAAAAAAATTAAAAAAAAAAAAAAAATTAAAAAAAAAAAATAAATATAATAATTATAACCAAATTTGCAAAACCAATCCAGCATTATAAGTCCATTGGTACTGCAATATTACCAAGTTCACACATTCTGCAGTATCAGTCCAGTGGTGCTGTGTCCTGTGCTCTGTCCTGCTGAGTTCCGTAGTGCTGCTGGGTCCTGTGCCGTGTCCTGTTCAGTCCAGTGGTGCTGTGTCCTGTGCTCTGTGCTTCTAAGGGCATAGTTATTTCCCCACTATTCCCAAGTTTTTTAAAAATAAAAAAAAAGTAAAAAAAAAAAAAAAATTAAAAAAAAAAAAAATATATAATAATTATAACCAAATTTGCAAAACCAATCCAGCAGTATAAGTCCATTGGTACTGCAATATTACCAAGTTCACACATTCTGCAGTATCTTGTGCTACATATAATGGAGACCAAAAATTTGGAGGATAAAGTAGGGAAAGATCAAGACCCACTTCCTCCTAATGCTGAAGCTGCTGCCACTAGTCATGACATAGACGATGAAATGCCATCAACGTCGTCTGGCAAGCACGATGCCCAATCTCCTAGTACAGGGCATGTAAAATCCAAAAAGCCCAAGTTCTCAAAAAACAGCAAAAAAAGAAACTTAAAATCATCTGAGGAGAAACGTAAAGTTGGCAATATGCCAATTACGACAAGTAGTGGCAAGGAACGGCTTAGGCCCTGTCCCGTGTTCATGACTAGTGGTCCAACTTCACCCAAGGATCAAAGCCCTCCTCCCCCCCCCTACAAAAAATTTAAGAGAGTTATGCTGTCAGCAACAACAACAAAACAGCAAAGAACTCTGCCTTCTAAACAGATGACATCACAAATCCCCAAGGCGAGTCCAAGGGTGTTGTTGGTTGTGAACCCTGACCTTCCCATCACTGTACGGGAAGAGGTGACTCCATCCAGCATTTGCAGCACGCCCTCTGCATATGCTGGAAGGATCACCCACAGTCCAGTTACAGATTTGGCTAATGAAGGTGTGAATGTTGTGCACTGGGAGGAGGATATTGATGTAGCTGGCGCTGAGGAGGATGTTGATGATTATGATGCAGACAGATACCAAATTGCATTTCTCAATTTCTATTTATATTCTAGATTATATAACGGCTGAAAAGTTTTCTGTTTTACTCCTAGTGGAGAGGGGATCTGATGCAGACAGATACCAAACTGCCTTTGTCCATTTCTTTGTATATTTGAATTGCTAGTTCTACAGTCTATGCAGGCTGCTTTATTTATATTCAACTACAAGTGTAGGGCGGGGGGGGGGGGGGCATAGATAGCCACCAAAGTAACGTGGTCCATTTAATTTCACTTTCTAGCTCCACAGTCTGTGCAGCCTGCTTTTTTTTATCTTCAAAGTATTTATATTTACAAGCCTTGCAATCTAAATTAACTAGAGGTAGTGACGTGGTAGAACTCCAAAAGGCAGTTTGGAAGCCCCTGTACAAACTGGCTCTATTTTTTAACTGAGTTGTCCCCCCTCCAGTGTGTACTCGGAAAGAGTTTTTAGTGCAGCGGGGAACCTGGTCAGTGAGCGGCGAAGGAGGTTGCTTCCTCACAACGTTGAAAAAATGATGTTTATAAAAATGAA
The DNA here is from genome assembly GCF_038048845.1 of Mixophyes fleayi. Taxonomy (NCBI): domain Eukaryota; kingdom Metazoa; phylum Chordata; class Amphibia; order Anura; family Limnodynastidae; genus Mixophyes; species Mixophyes fleayi. The sequence goes on along the minus strand of NC_134404.1, from coordinate 290,570,161 downwards.
TAATCAATTCCTCAATGAAGTACAGCACTGCCCTCCAGACAGTACAGAGGGACTGTGGTTGTGGAGTCCAGCGGGGACGAATTGATAATGTGTGAGGAGGAGGAAGTACACACTGTAGGGGGAGAGGAATCAGAGGTTGAGGATAAGGACGACATCTTTCCTCAGTAGAGCCTGTTTAGTTTGTACAGGGAGAGATGAATTGTTTTATTGGTGTGGGGGCCCAAACAAACCAATCATTTCAGCCACAGTTGTTTGGTAGGCCCTGTCGCTGAAATGATTGGTTTGTTAAAGTGTGCATGTCCTATTTCAACAACATAAGGGTGGGTGGGAGGGCCCAAGGACAATTCCATCTTGCAACTTTTTTTTTGGCATTATGTGACCATTCAACAGTCGTTTGCCATGTTCAAAAAGTAAAAGAAAATGCCAACAAATTCAATAAATTAAATCAAAAGTTAAATGCCCTGTCATTATTTAAAACAAGAGGTTTTGACGTGCTAGAATTAGTGTAGTGTTAAGATGTTATAAACACTACACTTGGAAATTGGAGGAGGTAATGTGGCCCCGGTATCAAATTGGGTACCGGGGCCACCCCACTATGCAGTCCAGATACTTGTTTGGTGGAATTCCGACACGTGGAGGGTTTTTAAATTATATTGTGGCCTCGGTACCAAATTGTGTACCGGGGCCACCACACTACGCAGTCAAGATACTTGTTTGGTGGAATTCAGACCAGTTGAGGGTTTTATTATTATATTGTGTGGACCACTCTATCTATACCACACTACAACTCTATACCACTCTATTTCCTACTTTAATTCTATTTAATTCTATTTCCTACTTTAATTCTATTACTAATTAATTACCATAAAGAGGAACAAAAAAAACCAATTTTACCAAAAGTATAATATGACTTAGACTTACAAACACTACACTTTAAAGATCGTGCCTTTAAATGAAAAAGTCAGTCTTCATTGCACGACTATGTGCAACAGGGACATTTTTTTGGGTTTACAAAGTCAAACAATAACACTACGACCCTGTCTGTCTGGGGTCTGTCAATGACGAATTGTCTGGAGCATGTTTGGAGGAGGTATTGTGGCCCCGGTATCAAATTGGGTACCGGGGCCACCCCACTATGCAGTCCAGATACTTGTTTGGTGGAATTCCGACACGTGGAGGGTTTTTAAATTATATTGTGGCCTCGGTACCAAATTGTGTACCGGGGCCACCACACTACGCAGTCAAGATAGATAGATGCGTATTGCGTATCATAGATAAAGTACATTCAGTGGTGTGGGGCAAATTGAAAAATATTCCAAATGCACTGACATTATCAAAAACAAGAGGTTGTCACACGCTAAAACTCCAACATGTATATGATGGAGAGGATGGAGGAGCAGCCGTATGTGTAGTGTAATGCAGATCTGTTGAAGGTTTTTTATATATTTTATTGTGGTGCCCAGTGCCCACTCCTCTACGCAGTCCAGATACATTTATTGGTGCGAATCATAAAAGTTCAGGGTTTTTAATATATATTGTGGTGACCCACTCCTCTACGCAGTCCAGGTACATTTATTGGTGCGAATCATAAAAGTTCAGGGTTTTTAATATATATTGTGGTGACCCACTCCTCTACGCAGTCCAGGTACATTTATTGGTGCGAATCATAAAAGTTCAGGGTTTTTAATAGATATTGTGGTGACCCACTCCTCTACGCAGTCCAGATACATTTATTGGTGCGAATCATAAAAGTTCAGGGTTTTTAAGATATTGTGGTGACCCACTCCTCTACGCAGTCCAGGTACAATTATTGGTGCGAATCATAAAAGTTCAGGGTTTTTAAGATATTGTGGTGACCCACTCCTCTACGCAGTCCAGGTACAATTATTGGTGCGAATCATAAAAGTTCAGGGTTTTTAAGATATTGTGGTGACCCACTCCTCTACGCAGTCCAGGTACAATTATTGGTGCGAATCATAAAAGTTCAGGGTTTTTAATATATATTGTGGTGACCCACTCCTCTACGCAGTCCAGGTACAATTATTGGTGCGAATCATAAAAGTTCAGGGTTTTTAAGATATTGTGGTGACCCACTCCTCTACGCAGTCCAGGTACAATTATTGGTGCGAATCATAAAAGTTCAGGGTTTTTAATATATATTGTGGTGACCCACTCCTCTACGCAGTCCAGAAAGATACCTTGTTGCAACGTTTTGGACTAATAACTATATTGTGAGGTGTTCAGAATACACTGTAAATTAGTGGAAATGCTTGTTATTGAATGTTATTGAGGTTAATAATAGCCTAGGAGTGAAAATAAGCCCAAAAACTTGATTTTTAAACTTTTTATGTTTTTTTCAAAAAAAATCCGAATCCAATACCTTAAATCCGAACCGAGACCTTTCGTCGAGTGTTTTGCGAGACAAATCCGAACCTCAAAAATAACGAAAATCCGGATCCAAAACACAAAACACGAGACCTCAAAAGTCGCCGGTGCACATCCCTAATCTCTATAGGGACTTTCTGGAGCAGAAGTAGCCAACCATAGGGCAGCACTGATGTAGATAAGGGGGGTGGTGATGGCAGAAATCCTCAGATAAAATAGTGGATGGTCCAGAGATCAGAGCTGGAAGCAGACAAGCAAAGTAAGGAGTTGAGGTCAGGGAGTAGTGTAGTCAGATACAAGCTGAGGTCAATACACAGAAGAACTACTGTGAGGCTTCAATATAACCGTAGGTGTCAATGATCTGGCAAAGCCTCAATATCAGAATGGGCTGTATCTTCTAAATCATTACTTAGAGGTAGAAATGACTATTATACTATGTACAAATGTATCAGAATCTTTTTCAGTACATTACATACATGGCCACACAGTTATAACACATATGGTGTCCAAGCAATAACAAGCTCAAGTCACTAATGAGCTGCATCATGTCAAGTTCAGTTGTGTCAGTATGATTTACTGCAGAAAAGCTTCATAGCTTATAGATATTTATTTTACAATGTCCCCAATGTAACATTTTGAGGAGAGTGTTTCATCAAACATAACCCAATATGAACATCTACTGGAACTGAATCAGATCATCCCTCAGAGAGTTCCTTTTGCTGATATCATTCTATTACAGTCTATATTCAAAATGGATAAACATGGAGATTTCAGCAGATTTTGGTAAGGACCTGCAATTCATCTCCCGGAGGAGATTCCCTTTACTTCTAAATCAAATTCTTACCAAGTGCAAGTTAGGGCTGAAATCATTTTTGATTTGATTGTCCCCAGGTTCTTGTTTGTGCTGAGATAACTTCCCATATTTTAGACAACTGTATTTTTTGAAGACTTCATCTGAAATGAGAGAGCATTTGATTACAAACTTGGTGTAAAGTATACAGACATACATATTTCCAAATGTTCATAATGATACAATGTAGGTGCGCTCAAAGCAGCAATCCCATATACTAGATTTATTTTGTCTCTTAAAAGCAAATTAAGAACACACTGAACATGTATCTGATAGCTATTGTTTGCTGTATGTATATCGCTCCTTGTGATATCGATAATAAGCTGCCTGCTGAGCAGTGGACCAGCTAGTGATACAATCCAGTCTTGCACAAGGCTCAGACATACACCCAACATTTAGACATGCAAAATCAGGACAAAATAAGCCCCTCCACCGATCTGCCCAAATACGACTGCCCAAATAATCATAATGAATATAGAACCAAAGCGTAGATGGGATGGAAATGTTACAAACAGATCTCTATATTTAATTCAATAAAATCTGGAACCAGCACAAAACATGAAGGACGTGCTTCTCAATGGTTTAAATCTGGGAAGGCACCTAGAGACCAAAAACAATCAGGTCACTCTCACTGCATTTGGTGCATGTTTATGAAGTTGGTGCCCAGAGATCCTAAAGTATATTTACAATCCTTATGGAACAATCAAAATTTTCTCTCCAGTTTGCACTCTTTGATAAGAATACAGGGTTAGCAACCTGGTGTTCATATGACAGGTCTTTATAGATTAAAATATAAAACAACAGCCATCCTGAGTAAAATAAAAACTTAAAACAATGTGTACTTGCAAATTGAGGAACAGCAAAATGGGTAACCCAATATATTTCAAGGGGCTCATGTACAGCCCTCCAAACTCCAAACGGCCGCACATTACCCTTGATTTCAAGGAAGAAGAAAAACAGCCTAAAAACCTTGGCACTGCCACATTACTCATTCTAAATTGCACCCATATGTCCAGCACTTGCTCCAAATGTACACCACATCCCACTCAGACCTACCATGTGTTCCAAAATAGACCCACATCCCCTCAGACTCCCACTTGACATAAAAATGCTGCCATATGTCCTCAGACCCCGACATGCCTTTAGATTCCACATTAATCCAAAATTTCCTAAAAGGCCAGTCAGCCCTTTCCAGATGCCACTCAGACCACCCCCCATGCCGCTCACACATCCTCCACCTGCCACTCACAACCCTCCACATGCCATTCGAAACTGTCGCACATGCCACTCACATCTGCCCCATATATCTAATAACACCTAGAATCCCAGAACCTGCAGAGAAAGAAGGGAGAGCATGTAGTGCACAAAACACTGCACGCACTCCTTCTCCGATTGGATGAGTTGCATGATCTCCATGCTGTATTTATGACCTAGAAACCAGCTGCTTCTATTTAATCCTTTTTTCTGCTGTTATGCAAAGCAAAATGTGGGTACAGAGTTGGGGGCAACTGCAACTAGAGCACGGTCTGGGCACCACCTCCAGGTATAGCGAGCCGGGCCTCCTGGAAGTGGGGCCCTACGGGGATTTCCTCATTACTGCGACGGACCAATCCAACTCTGCCAGATGTATAAGACAAAGACTGTGAGTCGTTCATTAGGGACTTGGGCCATCTGGTGAGATCAGCCTGTATGTATTTGCACAGGCCTAGATAAACAGAAAGATAAAGTAGCGCAAGTACCAGGAAATCTAGCATCAGGGGCTAGCTGTTTTGAGGCATGTACCATCCATAGACCCAGTTCTGGCTCCTTAACCTGCAGGGAACAAGGGAACATTTTTCTGAAAGAAATAACAAAGGCAATATTTTTGGCATTAAAATATTAAAGTTTAAAAACAAAAAATAAACACATGTGAAGCTTCAGATCCATCACTTTTACCTATGGTAAAGCAGGTTCCTTGTAGAAACATAGTTCTCCTAAGAGACAGTACATATGAACCATAAGGATAAGTCCAGCACAGTACAAGCAGTGTATACTTATTATCATTTTGGCCTCATCAGTTTTATAAAATATGCATATCCAAAAAAATAGACAAAACACAGGTCCATGCATCACTTGTTAACAAATATCGCCTTTCTTTTTGGTCCAACTCAATAGCAATTAGCAGGGATAGTCACAATACAATATATACGTGATGTGAGTTGGAGGACCAATCATAAGTAGAGATGGGCGGGCTCAGTTCCCCGAGATCCGAATCCTACCGAATTTAGCCAAGGCCAGGAGGGATATTCGTTTTGTTGAGTTTGGCACTCGCGAGATTTGAAAAGCATAAATACAAGGCACCACAGCAATCCATCGCCATTTGACAGAGGGAGAAGGCAGAGATAGGTCACACTGGCTATATCAGGGCAGGGACAGTGCAGTAATTTTGTTCAGTTTCTGGCACTCCAAGTGCTGTTGAGGTGTCCCCCATTCTTTTGAATAAATTTTTCTGCCTGTCAAAAAAGTCCAATTTGGCAGCAGTGTCAAAAAAATATGTTTAGCACTCCCAATTGCTTTTGGGGTGTCCCCCATTCTTTTGAATACATTTTTCTGCCTGTCAAAAAAGTCCTATTTGGCAGCAGTGTCAAAAAAATATATTTAGCACTACCAAGTGCTTTTGGGGTGTCCCCCATTCTTTTGCAGACATTTTTCTGGCTGTCAAAAGTCCTATTTGGCAGCAGTATCTAAAACATTTTGTAGCACTACAAGTTCTTTGGACTCATAATGGATTCAAAGCAGTCCACATATGAGCAAAATGAGAAACCAGGTTCTGTCACCAGTCATGATGGTAGTCTTCCCAGTACGTCATCTGGGAAAGGCGATGTCAAACTACACCGTCTTTTGAAATCAGGCAAAAAAAAAATTACCAACAAAAAATTTACCGCGTTGAAGCGAAAAATAAGTGTAACTGAGGAAAAGTTAACTGCCGATAAAAAAAAATTTGCCAACATGCCATTCTACACACACAGTGGCAAAGAGAGAATGAGGCCTTCGCCTTTCTCTATTAGTGGTAGATCCAAAAATGTTACCAGGCCTACAAGTGGTGCACAACTGCTGTTACGCATCAAAGCCGAGCTGCAAGAAAACAGTAAGGCATTAGAGGATAATGTTTGCTCTGAATCAGAAATTAAACCAATCCCTGTGGAGAGTCCATCCAACAGTGGGATGTCTAATCGTGAGCATTCTGTTAGTGTACCCATAAAGAAGGACTCTTTCAGCAGTTCTGCTGATGTGTGCCTGAACAGCCCGAGTGTAGCCGGTGATACACAAATTGAGAATGCCACTTTGGAAATAGAAGAGGATGAGGGGGAGATTTGTGTAGGCAACGAGGGCGCTAATGAGGATGTTGATGAGAATGAGGTTGTTTGTGTAAGTCCTGCACCAGTGGCAGCAGTTCTGGCATGTGACAAGAAAAAGGCCATTGTCATGCCTGACCATAAAACAAAAAAATCCACCTCTTATGTGTGGAATTATTTCTACCCCAATCCAGACAACATTTGTATAGCCATTTGTAGTGTATGTCAAGCCACAGTCAGTCGAGGGAGGGACCTTAACCATCTTGGAACCTCGTCTATGTTACGCCATTTAACGAGAGTTCATGGCAAAGTGTTGGGAAAAGCTTAAAGTTCTTCCAAAAAAATTATAAGCCCTCCATGATCAGCTAGGACCCTCCGGTCACCGACATCCCGACGGCTACAAAATACACCCACCACACCATCCTCATCAATAGCCTCAGTGGCGCTCGGAGTTAGCCCTGCATCCCACTTGTTAAGGCTGGATGACTCCTGCACTATTATTGATTCCTCTGAAGAAAGCGTTAGTCCCACTGCTGCTGCTGTTGCTGGGGGTGAATCGTCAGCCCAGAGGCAGGCCAAGAAAATGATCAGTCCTACATTTCAGCAATTAACTGTGAAACAATCATTTGCTAGGGGAAGCAAATATGACAGCAGTCACCCAGTCGCCAAGCGAATCACAGACGCCATGGCTGCCATGTTAGTGTTAGAGCTGCATCCAAAATCCACAATAAACGCAGCTGGTTTTTCACAGTTAATTGAGGTTTTGTGTTCGCTTTACAGAATTCCATCGTGACACCATTTTTCCCCGTAAAGCTATTCCACAACTATACCAAAAAGTGTGTACAAATGTAGAGATTGCGCTGTAAAAATGCCATTCTCCCCACTGTACACTTAACCAGGGCCGGATTTACCGCTATGCAACCTAGGCACCTGCCTAGGGCCTAGCAGCTCTCAGGGGGCACAGATGGGGGCGACAAGAAAAATAAATAAATTGCGTCCCCTCCCCCGACTCGCGGCACCAGACAAGCCCCCCTGTATGACTCGTGTGTGTGGGGGGGGGGGTGCCGCAAGTCGCGGGAACGGCTGGTGTTATGGTAGCTGCAAAATCCCCCTGCTTAGGTACCTTCTCATGTCACTCTGACATCACAGGGTCATGTGACCGCAGACACATCACATGGTACCCAGTGTTAGGCGGGCTGCTGAAACTCTATGATAGTCAGTGTGCAGGAGCTGCAGCATTTCTTTCTGTTCCTGGAGTCACTCGTGTAGAAAAAGGTAAGAGGACAGGGTACTGTGATGGAGAGCTAGTGTGTGTGAGATTGAAGCTCACACACGAGGGGGCATGTGTGAAGGTGCTGGGCAGAGAGGGGGCATGTATGAAAGTGCTGGGCAGAGAGGGGGCATGTGTGAAGGTGCTGGGCAGAGAGGGGGCATGTGTGAAGGTGCTGAGCAGAGAGGGGACATGTGTGAAGGTGCTGAGCAGAGAGAGGGCATGTGTGAAGGGGCTGAGCAGAGAGGGGGCATGTGTGAAGGTGCTGGGCAGAGAGGGGGCATGTGTGAAGGTGCTGAGCAGAGAGGGGGCATGTGTGAAGGTGCTGGGCAGAGAGGGGGCATGTGTGAAGGTGCTGAGCAGAGAGAGGGCATGTGTGAAGGTGCTGGGCAGAGAGGGGGCATGTGTGAAGGTGCTGGGCAGAGAGGGGGCATGTGTGAAGGTGCTGAGCAGAGAGGGGGCATGTGTGAAGGTGCTGAGCAGAGAGGGGGCATATGTGAAGGTGCTGGGCAGAGAGGGGACATCGGTGCTGGGCAGAGAGGGGGCATGTGTGAAGGTGCTGGGCAGAGAGGGGGCATGTGTGAAGGTGCTGAGCAGAGAAGGGACATGTGTGAAGGTGCTGAGCAGAGAGGGGGCATGTGTGAAGGTGCTGGGCAGAGAGGGGGCATGTGTTAAGGTGCTGAGCAGAGAGGGGGCATGTGTGAAGGTGCTGGGCAGAGAGGGGACAAAGGTGCTGGGCAGAGAGGGGGCATGTGTGAAGGAGCTGGGCAGAGAGGGGGCATGTGTGAAGGTGCTGGGCAGAGAGGGGGCAAAGGTGCTGGGAAGAGAGGGCACAGTGTGATGAGAGGGACAATAATGAGGGGCCGCATGGTGATGCAAGAGGAGCAGTGTGATGTGCGGCGGCATATAGCTTACTTTCTACATAACTATAGGAGTATATGCTATACTAAAAAAATATAGTGCTATGGATTGTTTCAAGGAGGGGTGGCCCAAACCAATATCTTGCCTAGGGCCCCATGAGGTCTAAATCCGGCTCTGCACTTAACCACAGATATGTGGACAAGTGGAAGTGGGCAAACCAAAGACTATATGACTGTGACAGCCCACTGGGTTGGTCATTCACCTTCACCAGCAGGAACAGCTGCATTTACACCAATACGTAACATTTGTTACAGGCAGGCCACTCTTTGTCTCACCGGCTTCACTAACAGGCATACAGCTGACAATTTGTTACGCAAACTAAGAGATGTGATTGATACATGGCTTATACCACTTGGACTCTCCCCAGGATATGTCATTTCTGATGACGCCAACAATATAGTGCGAGCATTACAGCTGGGTGATTTCCAGCACATTCTCTATTTTGTTCACACCATCAACTTGGTGGTGCAGAGCTTCCTACGAAATAACCGTGAAGTGCAGGAGATACTTTTGGTGGCCCGTAAAATTTCAGGCCATTTCAGGCATTCTGCCACAGCATGTAGGAGATTGCATCAGCTCCAAGAGCAGTTTAACTTGCCCTGCCACCAACTTAAGCAAGAGGTGGTAACTCTTCCCCTCTCCCTAGATCAGGGATATATATCTATCTATCTATCTATCTATCACTCTCTTTATATATATAAATATATATATAGAGAGAGAGAGAGAGAGAGAGAGAGAGAGAGAGAGAGAGAGGGGGAGAGAGATAGATACATACATACATAAATGTTATGTGTGTGTATATATATATATATATATATATACATATATATGTTTATGTATATGATCAAAAAAGTTAAACCGCAGTGTAAAAAATCAAAACATGGCTGTTTTTAGTTGATGTTATTTTGTATATATATATATATATATATATATATATAATATATATATATATATATATATATAGAAAGAGAGAGAGAGGGGGAGAGAGATAGATACATACATACATACATGTTATGTGTATATATATATATATATATATATATATATATATATATTTATATATGTTTATGTATATGATCAAAAAAGTTAAACCGCAGTGTAAAAAATCAAAACATGGCTGTGTTTAGTTGATGTTATTTTGTTTATCCCTATGCATTTCCCTGGTTTGTAGAATGCTCACATTAGTAGTATTTCAAAGGACAGCTTATCATCCACACAACAAATAAATAAAATACAAATCAGCTCCTAACCTTGCATATTGTCTAATTGAACTCCTAAGTTTCAGTTTAGATCTAATATCTATACAATATTGTAGAGGATGCACAGTAGGGCTACCTAGTACAGCAACTTCTTGGGGCCCCTTACGTAGCCTCCAACTACACAGACAGGCCAGAGTCCCCAGGCAGTCTCTGTGCCACAGTACTTTGCACCTGCTCCAATACCACTCTCTGTGCTCAGAAGAGTAATCATCAGTCAACAACACAAAAGAAGAAAGGCATTCCCTTAGGTGTTTTTCATTGAATTTATTCATTGTTTATCTAAGTATAATTCATCTTATGTGAACTGATTAATTAAGAAGTGTGTCAAATATACAAACACCAAACTCGTAACTTTCGATGTTTTTAACTAAGTTGATCCATCTATTTTTTTCAATTCATTCCAAACTGATTTCTTCCCAGACTTCTTCATGGGTAGATGATGCACCAGTACATCCAGTGTCTGATTGCTGGATGCCAGGAGAGTTCTCTTTAGTATCCAAAAGAGACGATTTTGACTTGGGATATTTTACAGCAGGATCAGACTGTGGAAGCCAAGGGTTCAATTGGTTCAAGTCAACATGAAATTCAAAATAAAATGTTTTGTACACTGGAGACTTTGGTGCAGTTTGATTTAGTGCACCGGCTGTATAGTTATTCTCCAATATGTTGGAACATTGGGATAGACTTTGCTCCTGGGAGCTTGTATTCTTGTGGTCAATAATAACATAAGTATCTTCATCATCAACATCAATATTTTGGCAGCTGAAAAAGAAAAGAAAGAACAGGAAGACAATATAACTTACCACCAGGTTACAATCAGGTAAGTTACAGTACAGATGTAGTTACAGACAGGGGAAGAATGTAACCTTGAACTATGACAATGCCAATTTTTTCATGTAAAGGGCTGCAGATATGTTATGGCTGGACAGTTCCTATTAAAGTATGTAGGGGTCCACAGAGAAAAGGACCACAACAAAGGCTGAGTGCTCTCAGCAAGTATCTAGTACAGATAGAGAGTAAGGGAAACATAAGTTGTATATTTATAACATTTGTAAACATTGAAATGATGAACCTTGTGTGTATGGACATTTAAGGTTGCTGAGTATAATATAACTAATTTGCAGGTACAATTTTACCTACTGGTATTAAACTTTATTGAAAAATATCCTTGTTTACCATGGACATTATTACTGTTGGGCAGATCATTTATACAGTGATAATAATCAGAGATAAGTGTTTGAAAGGGTATGTTGGCAGACAGCATGGCTCTGGGAAAGGAAGAGCCTTCCATCATGCATCTCTCTAGGGACTTTCTGGAGCAGAAGTAGCCAACCATAGGGCAGCACTGATGCAGATAAGGGGGGTGGTGATGGCAGAAGTCCTTAGAAAAAATAGGGGATGGTCCAGTGATCAGAGCAGGTAGCAGACAAACAAAGTCAGGAGTTGAGGTCAGGGAGTAGTGTAGTCAGATACAAGCTGGGGTCAGTACACAGAAGAACTACTGTGAGGCTTCAAAATAATCGCAGGTGTCAATGATCTGGCAAAGCCTCAATATCAGAATGGGCTGTATCTTCTAAATTAATACTTAGAGGTAGAAATGACTATTATACTATGTACAAATGTATCAGAAGCTCTTTCAGCACATTACATACATGGCCACACAGTTATAACACATATGGGGTACAAGCAATAACAAGCTCAAGTCACTGATGAGCTGCATCATGTGAAGTTCAGCTGTGTCATCATGATGTACTCCAGAAAAGCTTCATAGCTTATAGATATTTATTTTACAATGTCCGCACCAATGTAACAGTTTGAGGAGAGTATTTCATCATACATAACCCATTATGAACATGTGCTAGAACTGAATCAGATCATCCCTCAGAGAGATCCTTTTGCTGATATCATTCTATTACAGTCTATATTCAAAACGGAAAAACATAAAGATTTAAGAACATTTTGGTAAGGACCTACAATTTATCTCCCGGAGGAGATTCCCTTTACTACTAAATCAAATTCTTACCAAGTGCAAGTTAGGGCTGAAATCATTTTTGATTTGATTGTCCCCAGGTTCTTGTTTGTGCTGAGATAACTTCCCATATTTTAGGCAACTGTTTTTTTTTTGAAGACTTCAACTGAAATGAGAGAGCATTTGATTACAAACTTGGTGTAAAGTATACAGACATACATATTTCTAAATATTCATAATGATACAATGTACTGTAGGTGCGCTCAAAGCCGAAATCCCATATACTAGATTTATTTTGTCTCTTAATAGCAAATTAAGAACACACTGAACATGTATCTGATAGCTATTGTTTGCTGCATGTGTATCTCCCCTTGGAATATCGATAACAAGCTGCCTGTTACAATCCAGTCTTGCACAAGGCTCAGATAGACCTTCCAACATTTAGACATGCAAAATCAGGACAAAATAAGCCCCACCACCGATCTGCCCAAATGCGACGTGTTACAGTCATAAGCGCCCACTTTAGGCAAAAGTATGCCCACTTTTATGTAAGCCACACTTCTTTGACCCTGGAGGGTGGAGAGGCGGCAGAACAATAATTATATACAGTATTTCTCTACTGAAAGGATAGTAGATGTCTTGAAAAAAACCTAATATCTGATGTGATAGACAACATCCAGTGATCAGTTCAAAACAGGAACCAAGGATGAGAAAAATGATTAGACTAAATAGGTCAAATGAACCTGCACTGCCGTAAATATTCAATCTTTCTATACCCATTTAGCCATTACATAACACAATGTGTCTGAGAGAATTTGTATGTATATTTGATGTAAATACATATTTTTTTTTATGCCTGCTGTATAAATGTTTTCACAGATTGTAAATAATTAGCTATTAGGTAGATAATCTACATCACATGATTCTTAAACAACTAGGTCCTAGAACTTCCAACAGGTTAAATCACAGCAGCAATCTAAAGTCCTAAGAATGGTACATTACTTACATTATGGGTAACTACAAATCTATGTCTTACCTCGATATCTCCAGGATACAGAATGATGTGGGGTCACAACAATCCAGAGACATCAGAATCTTGTGATGTCACCCTTCCTTTGTGACACATAGAATGCCATGCCGAGACAGTTCTAGTAGTTACTGCAGCATATGGACACTATAACCAGAATCTGTTTATAGTCAGTTACCTAAATGTTTAATAAAAACAATATCTCCATCCATTTACACTGAATAACAACCCAAGTTCTGTCACTGCCTTTTTTCTCTAGAAGGGAGAAGTGAGAATAAAGCTAACCGGACACACACTTCAATATTTTAAGCGATATCAGACAAATGACTTAGTATCACTCAGCCTAATATCTGCCTGATCCGCTTGCTGAAGGAATGTGTCCAACTGCTAACTATCACAAAAAAGAACATATATGCAGGCGCGGGCTGGGAGAGGGAAGCCCGGGGGGCACACAGGCGGCCGCATCGCATGAAAAGGGATGCGGCCGCATCCCTTGTCATGTGATGCGGCCGCCTGTGTGCTGACGCGGCCGCATCTGATGTCATCAGGTGCGGCCGCGGGGGAAGTGCTGTATTTTGCATCCGGGGGGCGGCCATCCGGCCTACTAACCCCCCCCCCCAGCCCGGGTAGCGGTCTGACCGAGCAGCCCAGGGGGGGGCGCTGCCCTACGGGCCAGCCCGCCCCTGCATAAATGTATCAGCACTGATACAAGACTTTAATAAACAGCTTGACCTGAAGCATAAAGAAAACAGTACTACCATAATCATAAAATGAATATAGAACCGAAGCAGTCCCAAAATATCTATATTCTCATTTAATGCGTAGATGGGATGGAAATGTTACAAACAGATCTCTATATCTAAATCAATTAAATCTGTAACCAGCACAAAACATGCAGGATGTGCTTCTCAATGGTTTAAATCTGGGAAAGCACCTAGAGACCAAAAACAATCAGGTCACTTTCAGTGCATTTGGTGCATGTTTATGAAGTTGGTGCCCAGAGATCCTAAAGTATATTTACAATCCTTATGGAACAATCAAAATTTTCTCTCCAGTTTGCAGTCTTTGATAAGAATACAGGGTTAGCAACCTGGGGGTAAATGTATGAACCTCCGGATTCTTCAACTCCGGCGAGTTCAGCGTCTTCAGCGCTTAAATTCAAAGTGGCGCTGCCTTGTAAAGGGAAGTCTCCAAATAGACTCCCACTTGCCATAAAATGCTGCCATATGTCCTCAGACCCCGACATGCCTTTAGATTCCACATTAGTCCAAAATTTCCTAAAAGGCCAGTCAGCCCTCTCCAGATGCCACTCAGACCATCCCCCATGCCGCTCACACATCCTCCACCTGCCACTCACAACCCTCCACATGCCATTCACAACTGTCCCACATGCCACTCACATCTGCCCCATATATCTAATAACACCTAGAAACCCAGAACCTGCAGAGAAAGAAGGGAGAGCATGTAGTGCACAAAACACTGCACGCACTCCTTCTCCGATTGTATGAGTTGCATAATCTCCATGCTGTATTTATGACCTAGAAACCGGCTGCTTCTATTTAATCCTTTTTTCTGCTGTTATGCAAAGCAAAATGTGGGTACAGAGTTGGGGGCAACTGCAACTAGAGCACGGTCTGGGCACCACCTCCAGGTATAGCGAGCCGGGCCTCCTGGAAGTGGGGCCTATACAGGGATTTCCTCATTACTGCGACGGACCAATCCAACTCTGCCAGATGTATAAGACAAAGACTGTGAGTCGTTCAGCAGGGACTTGGGCCATCTGGTGAGATCAGCCTGTATGTATTTGCAAAGACCTAGATAAACACAAAGATAAAGCAGCACAAGTACCAGGAAATCTAGCATCAGGGGCTAGCTGTTTTGAGGCATGTACCATCCATAGACGCAGTTCTGGCTCCTTAACCTGCAGGGAACAAGGGAACATTTTTCTGAAAGAAATAACAATGGCAATATTTTTGGCATTAAAATGATAAAGTTTAAAAACAAAAAATAAACACATGTGAAGCTTCAGATCCATCACTTTTACCTATGGTAAAGCAGGTTCCTTTGTAGAAACATAGTTCTCCTAAGAGACAGTACATATGAACCATAAGGATACGTTCAGCACAGTACTAGCAGTGTATACTTATTATCATTTTGGCCTCATCAGTTTTATAAAATATGCATATCCAAAAAAATAGACAAAACACAGGTCCATGCATCACTTGTTAACAAATATCGCCTTTCTTTTTGGTCCAACTCAATAGCGAGTACTAGGGATAGTCACAATACAATATATACATGATGTGAGATGAAGGACCAATCATAAGTAACAATGAAGAGACTGCGAGTTGAGTTGAGATTGGTTCTCCTGCTCACACCAAAGCTCCATCAACATTTACAGGTGATGCAGTAAATTGATTTTCTGTACTTCACAACTGTCAGAACCTGAGGAAAACATCTGCATGTAGCATCCTTCGTGGCTCCAGCAAGGAAAAGGGGCACATTAGTAAAATCTTATATATATATATATATATATGGTAGTGCAGCTTTAAAAATCTATAGTTACACAGCCAGATCATAATTGGCTTTATTCAATTGGAAGCAACAACTCATACAAATTACAATATAATTTTTTCTAACAAGTATAAAATTATTTAGGTTTTTCATTTGTATGAGTTTTTGTTTTCAGTTTACATCCTCTTTATTTTGTTATTATTTATTGAACGCTATTGAACAGTGACAGAAAACAAAAGTGGTGCACGATGGAATTGTCCTTGGGACCTCCCACCCACCCATATGTTCAAAAGGTTGAACAAACTCATACAGAAACAGGAGGGGTAGCAGGTACAGTTCTACAAACCAAGCACTTCAGCGACAAGGATTGCCAATTTTGTGGTTTGTTTGGATCCCCACAAAACAAGCTAACAATGAGCTTATGGCAACTAAGCTGTGTGTGTGTATATATATATATATATATATATATATATATAAAGAGAGAGAGAGAGAGAAAGAGATGCACACACACACATATCTATGTGTGTATATATATATATATATATATATATATATATATACATATATATACATATGTGTGTATAAATATATATATATATACATACATGTGTGTATATACACATATGTATGTATATATGTGTGTGTGTGTATATATATATATATATATATATATATATATGTGTGTGTGTGTGTGTGTGTGTGTGTGTGTGTGTGTGTGTGTGTGTATATATGTGTGTGTGTGTGTGTATATGTATATATTAGAGATGGTCACTGACCCCCGTGTTTTGGTTTTGGATTCGGTTTTGGATCTGGATTACCGTCGTGTTTTGGTTTTGGTTTTGGTTTTGCAAAACTGCCATTGCGTGTTTTGGTTTTGGTTTTGGTTTTGTTTGGTTTTGTTTTGCTATTTTTTTGGAAAATCCATGTTTTTGGGCCTAAATTAACCCAATTTAGTGCTCCAACTGTTTTAGAGACAAGTAATCTAATTGTTGAGGTAATAAATCATCAAAAAAAACAGTTTAATTCTTCGTTGGTAGGCCTATTCTACACACAAAACAGATTGTCTTCCTCTCCATCTATGCATATTGGCAATGCAGCCATCGTCTTTGAATGTATATTACACCCTACACTTATAGTTAAATATGTAAAGAAATGGAAAAAGCCAGTTTGGTTTCTGTCTCTCAAGGCCCCCCTCCACTTGTATAAAATACCAAAAAATTCAGCCATTATAGACTGTACAATATTACTTGACATGGAGAAAGCCAGTTTGGTTTCTGTCTCTCTAGGCCCCCCTCCACTTGTATAAAATACTAAAAAATTCAGCCATTATAGACTGTACAATATTAATTGACATGGAGAAAGACAGTTTGGTTTCTGTCTCTCTAGGCCCCCCTCCACTTGTATAAAATACAAAAAAATCCAGCCGTTATAGACTGTACAATATTAATTGACATGGAGAAAGCCAGTTTGGTTTCTGTCTCTCTAGGCCCCCCTCCACTTCTATAAAATACTAATAAATTCAGCCGTTATATACTGTACAATATAAATTGAAATGGACAAAGGCAGTTTGGTATCTGTCTGCATCAGATCCTCTCTCCACTAGGAGTAAAATAGAAAACTATTCAGCCGTTATATAATCTAGAATATAAATAGAAATTGAGAAAGGCAATTTGGTATCTGTCTGCATCATAATCATCAACATCATCATTAGTGCCCTCGTCGCCTACACAAATCTCCCCCTCATCCTCTTCTAATTCCAAAGTGGCATCCTCAATTTGGGTATCACCGGCTACACTCGGGCTATTAAGGCGCACATCAGCAGAATGCTCACGATTAGACATCCCACTGTTGGATGGACTCTCCACAGGGATTGTTGTCATTTGTGAATCAGAGCAAATATTCTCCTGTAATGCCTCACTGTTATCTTGCAGCTCGGCTTTGACGCGTAACAGTAGTTGTGCACCAATTGTAGGCTGGGTAACTTTTTGGGATCTGCCACTAATAGCCAAAGGTGAAGGCCTCATTCTCTCTTTGCCACTGCGTGTGTAGAATGGCATGCTTGCAATTTTTTTTTTTATCGTCACTTAACTTTTGCTCAGTTACACTTCTTTTTCGCTTCAATACAGTAAATTTTTTTTTGGTTTTTGTTTTTTGCACTAATTTGAAAACACTCTGTTGTTTGACATCGCCTTGGCCAGATGACGTACTGGGAACACTAACATCAGGACTGGTGACAGAACCTGGTTGCTCATTCAGATCATATGTGGACTGCTTTGAATCCATTCTGAGCGCAAACCACTGGGGAGTGCTAAAAATTATTTAGTAGATACTGCTGACAGATATGACTTTTGACAGCCAGAAATATTAATGCACAATTAGGGAGGACACCCCAAAAGCACTGAGGAGTGCTAAAAATTATTTAGTAGATACTGCTGACAGATATGACTTTTGACAGCCAGAAATATTAATGCACAATTAAGGAGGACACCCCAAAAGCACTAAGGAGTGCTAAAAATTATTTAGTAGATACTGCTGACAGTTATGACTTTTGACAGCCAGAAATATTAATGCACAATTAGGGAGGACACCCCAAAAGCACTGAGGAGTGCTAAAAATTATTTAGTAGATACTGCTGACAGATATGACTTTTGACAGCCAGAAATATTAATGCACAATTAGGGAGGACACCCCAAAAGCACTGAGGAGTGCTAAAAATTATTTAGTAGATACTGCTGACAGTTATGACTTTTGACAGCCAGAAATATTAATGCACAATTAGGGAGGACACCCCAAAAGCACTGAGGAGTGCTAAAAATTATTTAGTAGATACTGCTGACAGATATGACTTTTGACAGCCAGAAATATGAATGCACAATTAGGGAGGACACCCCAAAAGCACTGAGGAGTGCTTAAAATTATTTAGTAGATACTGCTGACAGATATGACTTTTGACAGCCAGAAATATTAATGCACAATTAGGGAGGACACCCCAAAAGCACTGAGGAGTGCTAAAAATTATTTAGTAGATACTGCTGACAGATATGACTTTTGACAGCCAGAAATATTAATGCACAATTAGGGAAGACACCCCAAAAGCACTGAGGAGTGCTACAAATTATTTAGTAGATACTGCTGACAGATATGACTTTTGACAGCCAGAAATATTAATGCACAATTAGGGAGGACACCCCAAAAGCACTGAGGAGTGCTAAAAATTATTTAGTAGATACTGCTGACAGATATGACTTTTGACAGCCAGAAATATTTATGCACAATTATGGGGGACACCCCAAAAGCGCTGGGGAGTGCCAAATATGAAGAAAAAATAATAAACCTCTATCCTCCTCTCTGCACTAGCGATTTTGGTTAGAGCAATTGCAAGAACAATATTGTATTCTCTGTCCCTGCTCTAATTAGCCTATGACTACACCCTGCTCTCTCCCTCTGTCAAATGGCGATGGATTGCTGTGGAGGCGTGTATTTATAAAGTTGAAGTATCGCGAGAACCGAGCCCCGAGATCCGACGACGTCACAATGACGTTCGGCCTCGATTTGGATTCGGAATGGGCGGGAGAGTACCGAGCTGCTCAGCTCGGTACTCGGATACCCAAAGTTCGGGTGGGTTCGGTTCTCAGAGAACCGGACCCGCCCATCTCTAATATATATATATATATATATATATATATATATATATATATATACATATATGATGTAACAAAAGGAGGCATTTAGCTGGCAATATGCAGAGTAAGCAGGGAAGTAGAGTAAAACATTGGCACAGTTATGTACCTAGGTGGAGATTAAACTAGAGATGAGCGCACTCGGATTTATGAAATCCGAGCCCACCCGAACGTTGCCGATCCGAGTCGGATCCGAGACAGATCCGGGTATTGGCGCCAAATTCAAATCTGAAACTGAGGCTCTGACTCATAATCCCGTTGTCGGATCTCGCGATACTCGGATCCTATAAATTCCCCGCTAATTGCCGCCATCTTCACTCGGGCATTGATCAGGGTAGAGGGAGGGTGTGTTAGGTGGTCCTCTGTCCTGCTATATCTCGTGCTGTTCAGTTCAGTGCTGTGCTGTGCTGTGTTGGGCTCAGTCCAGTGGTGCTGTGTCCTGTGCTCTGTCCTTCTGAGGTCAGTGGTGCTGCTGGGTCCTGTGCTGTGTCCTGTTCAGTCCAGTGGTGCTGTGTCCTGTGCTCTGTGTTTCTAAGGGCATAGTTATTTCCCCAATATTCCCCTGTGTTTTAAAATAAAAAAAAAAGTTATTTAAAAAAATACCAAAAACTAATTAATTTTTTTTTTAATTACCCCAAAATTTGCACAACCAATCCTGCAGTATAAGCCCATTGGTACTGCAATATTACCAAGTTCACACATTCAGCAGTAAAAGTCCAGTGGTACTGCAATATTACAAAGTTCACACATTCTGCAGTATCAGTCCAGTGGTGCTGTGTCCTGTGCTCTGTCCTGCTGAGTTCCGTAGTGCCGCTGGGTCCTGTGCTGTGTCCTGTTCAGTCCAGTGGTGCTGTGTCCTGTGCTCTGTGCTTCTAAGGGCATAGTTATTTCCCCATTATTCCCAAGTTTTTAAAAAATAAAAAAAAAGTTAAAAAAAAAATTTCAATAAAAAATGTAAAAAAAAAATATAATTATAACCAAATTTACAAAACCAATCCAGCAGTATAAGCCCATTGGTACTGCAATATTACCAAGTTCACACATTCAGCAGTAAAAGTCCAGTGGTACTGCAATATTACCAAGTTCACACATTCTGCAGTATCTTGTGCTACATATAATGGAGACCAAAAATTTGGAGGATAAAGTAGGGAAAGATCAAGACCCACTTCCTCCTAATGCTGAAGCTGCTGCCACTAGTCATGACATAGACGATGAAATGCCATCAACGTCGTCTTCCAAGCCCGATGCCCAATCTCGTAGTACCGGGCATGTAAAATCTAAAAAGCCCAAGTTAAGAAAAAGTAGCAAAAAGAGAAACTTAAAATCATCTGAGGAGAAACGTAAAGTTGCCAATATGCCATTTACGACACGGAGTGGCAAGGAACGGCTTAGGCCCTGACTGAGTCCTCCTCAATACGGGATTCATCCGAGGAATCCTGCAGCGGTACGCCTACTACTGCCACTGCTGCTGTTGCTGCTGTTAGTCGGTCATCTTCCCAGAGGGGAAGTCGTAAGACCGCTAAGTCTTTCACAAAACAATTGACCGTCCAACAGTCGTTTGCCATGACCACAAAATACGATAGTAGTCACCCTATTGCAAAGCGTATAACTGCGGCTGTAACTGCAATGTTGGTGTTAGACGTGCGCCCGGTGTCCGCCATCAGTGGAGTGGGATTTAGAGGGTTGATGGAGGAATTGTGTCCCCGGTACCAAATCCCATCGAGATTCCACTTCACTAGGCAGGCGATACCAAAAATGTACAGAGAAGTACGATCAAGTGTCCTCAGTGCTCTAAAAAATGCGGTTGTACCCACTGTCCACTTAACCACGGACATGTGGACAAGTGGTTCTGGGCAAACGAAGGACTATATGACTGTGACAGCCCACTGGGTAGATGCATCCCCTTCCGCAGCAACAGCAACAGCTGCATCAGTAGCAGCAACTACAAAATGGCTGCTCGTGCAAAGGCAGGCAACATTGTGTATTACAGGCTTTAATAAGAGGCACAACGCTGACAACATATTAGAGAAACTGAGGGAAATTATCTCCCAGTGGCTTACCCCACTTAGACTCTCATGGGGATTTGTGGTGTCAGACAATGCCAGTAACATTGTGCGGGCATTAAATATGAGCAATTTCCAGCACGTCCCATGTTTTGCCCACACCATTAATTTGGTGGTGCAGCATTACCTCAAGAGTGATAGGGGTGTGCAGGAGATGCTTGCGGTGGCGCGCAAAATTGCTGGACACTTTCGGCATTCAGCCAGTGCCTACCGCAGACTAGAGGCACATCAAAAAAGCATGAACCTGCCCTGCCATCACCTCAAACAAGAGGTTGTGACGCGCTGGAACTCCACCCTCTATATGCTGCAGAGGATGGAGGAGCAGCAAAAGGCCATTCAGGCCTACACAGCCACCTACGACATAGGCAAAGGAGTGGGGATGCGCCTCAGTCAAGCGCAGTGGAGACTGATTTCCGTGTTGTGCAAGGTTCTGCAGCCATTTGAACTTGCCACACGAGAAGTCAGTTCCGACACTGCCAGCTTGAGTCAGGTCATTCCCCTGATCAGGCTGTTGCAGAAGCAGCTGGAGAAAGTGAGGGAGGAGCTGGTAAGCCATTGCGATTACACCAAGCATGTAGCTCTTGTGGATGTAGCCCTTCGTACGCTTTGCCAGGATCAGAGGGTGGTCACTCTTTTAAAGTCAGAGGAATACATTCTGGCCACCGTGCTCGATCCTCGGTTTAAAGCGTATGTTGTGTTTCTGTTTCCGGCGGACACAAGTCTACAGCGGTGCAAAGACCTGCTGGTCAGGAGATTGTCCTCTGAAGAGGACCGTGACATGCCAACAGCTCCACCCTCATTTTCTTCCACATCTATGGCTGCGAGGAAAAAGCTCAGTTTTCCCAAAAGAGGCGCTGGCGGGGATGCTGATAACATCTGGTCCGGACTGAAGGACCTGCCAACCATTGCAGACATGTCTACTCTCGCTGCATTGGATGCTGTCACAATAGAAAAAATTGTGGATGATTACTTTGCTGACACCATCCAAGTAGACATGTCAGACAGTCCATATTGTTACTGGCAGGAAAAAAAGGCAGTTTGGAAGCCCCTGTACAAACTGGCTCTATTTTACCTGAGTTGTCCCCCCCCCAGTGTGTACTCGGAAAGAGTTTTTAGTGCAGCAGGGAACCTGGTCAGTGAGCGGCGAAGGAGGTTGCTTCCTCATAACGTTGAAAAAATGATGTTTATAAAAATGAATAATCAATTCCTCAATGAAGTACAGCACTGCCCTCCAGATAGTACAGAGGGACCTGTGGTTGTGGAGTCCAGCGGGGACGAATTGATAATGTGTGATGAGGAGGAAGTACACACTGTAGGGGGAGAGGAATCAGAGGTTGAGGATGAGGACGACATCTTGCCTCAGTAGAGCCTGTTTAGTCTGTACAGGGAGAGATGAATAGCTTTTTTGGTGTGGGGGCCCAAACAAACCAATCATTTCAGCCAAAGTTGTTTGGTAGGCCCTGTCGCAGAAATGATTGGTTTGTTAAAGTGTGCATGTCCTATTTCAACAACATAAGGGTGGGTGTGAGGGCCCAAGGACAATTCCATCTTGGAACTTTTTTTTTTGCATTATATGACCAATCAACAGTCGTTTGCCATGTTCAAAAAACAAAACCAAATTTAAACAAATTCAAGAAATTAAACCAAAAGTAAAATGCCCTGTCATAATTTAAAAATAGAGGTATTGACGTGCTCTAAAACTACTGTATTGTTGTTTATATTTTATAAACACTACACTTGAAAGCTTGAGTCTTGCAATGAAAAAGTAACTGTCCATTACACGAATATTTGCAACAGGGACAATTTTAGGGTTTAGAAAGTCAACTAATAACACTTCGACGCTGTCTGTCTTTATAAACACTACACTTGGAAGTTGGAGGAGGTATTGTGGCCCCGGCACCAAATTTACTACCGGGGCCACTCCACTGTGCAGTCCATATTTAGGTGTATCAGATATTAAACAACGGTGACAGTTGATGCCCAATTTTTTAATTATATTGTTGGCGCTGTAAAAAATTGTGTTCCGGGCACACCACACTACGCAGTCCATACCCTTTTTTGGTGGAATTCTGACCCGTGGAGGGTTTTTTAATTATATTGTGGCCTCGGTACCAAATTGTGTACCGGGGCCACCACACTACGCAGTCAAGATAGATAGATGTGTATCATAGATAAAGTACATTCAGTGGTGTGGGGCAAATTGAAAAATATTCAAAATGCACTGACATTATCAAAAACAAGAGGTTTTCACACGCTGAAACTCCAACATGTATATGATGGAGAGGATGGAGGAGCAGCCGTATGTGCAGTGTAATGCAGACCTGTTGAAGGTTTTTTTATATTTTTTATTGTGGTGCCCAGTGCCCACTACTCTACGCAGTCCAGATACTATTTTTGGGTGTAATTCTGACCTGTTGAAGGTTTTCTATATATTTTTTATTGTGGTGCCCAGTGCCCACTACTCTACGCAGTCCAGATACTATTTTTGGGTGTAATTCTGACCTGTTGAAGGTTTTCTATATATTTTTTATTGTGGTGCCCAGTGCCCACTACTCTTTGCAGTCCAGATACTATTTTTGGGTGTAATTCTGACCTGTTGAAGGTTTTCTATATATTTTTTATTGTGGTGCCCAGTGCCCACTACTCTAAGCAGTCCAGATACTATTTTTGGGTGTAATTCTGACCTGTTGAAGGTTTTCTATATATTTTTTATTGTGGTGCCCAGTGCCCACTACTCTACGCAGTCCAGATACTATTTTTGGGTGTAATTCTGACCTGTTGAAGGTTTTCTATATATTATATTGTGGTGGCCAGTGGCCAGTCCTCTATGCAGTCCAGATACTTGTTTGGTGGAATTCAGACCAGTTGAGGGTGTATTTATTTTATTGTGGCCCCGGTATCAAATTGGGTACCGGGGCCACCCCACTACGCAGTCCAGATACTTGTTTGGTGGAATTCAGACCAGTTGAGGGTTTTATTATTATATTGTTGGGACCACTCTATACCACACTACCACTCTATACCACTCTATTTAATACTTTAATTCTATTTAATACTTTAATTCTATTACTAATTCCCATAAAGAGGAACTGCCGCTTCTATGTAATACTTTAATTCTATTAGTAGTTACCATAAAGAGGAACAAAATAAACCAATTTTACCAAAAGTATAATATGACTTACAAACACCACACTTGAAAGATGGTGCCTTTAAATGAAAAAGTCAGTCTTCATTGCACGACTATGTACAACAGGGACAGTTTTTTGGTTTACAAAGTCAACCAATAACACTTCGACCCTGTCTGTCTTTAACATACTTGATGGGATCTCAATGACGAATGGTCTGTACCATGTTTTGAGGAGGTATTGTGGCCCCGGTACCAAATTGGGTACCGGGGCCACTCCACTATGCAGTCCAGATAGAGGTGTATCAAATATTAAACAACGTTGACTGTTGCTGCAAAAATTTTAAATAATATTGTGGGGAACACTACACTACGCAGTCCATAAACTTTTTGGGTGGAATTCAGACCTCTGTAGGGTTTTTTAATAATATTGTGGTGACCCACTCCTCTACGCAGTCCAGGTACATTATTGGTGCGAATCATACAAGTTGATGGTTTTCTTATTATATATATTGTGGTGACCCACTCCTCTACGCAGTCCAGGTACATTATTGGTGCGAATCATACAAGTTCAGGGTTTTTAATTTATATTGTGGTGACCCACTCCTCTACGCAGTCCAGGTACATTATTGGTGCGAATCATACAAGTTCAGGGTTTTTAATTTATATTGTGGTGACCCACTCCTCTACGCAGTCCAGGTACATTATTGGTGCGAATCATACAAGTTCAGGGTTTTTAATTTATATTGTGGTGACCCACTCCTCTACGCAGTCCAGGTACATTATTGGTGCGAATCATACAAGTTGATGGTTTTCTTATTATATATATTGTGGTGACCCACTCCTCTACGCAGTCCAGGTACATTATTGGTGCGAATCATACAAGTTGATGGTTTTCTTATTATATATATTGTGGTGACCCACTCCTCTACGCAGTCCAGGTACATTATTGGTGCGAATCATACAAGTTCAGGGTTTTTAATTTATATTGTGGTGACCCACTCCTCTACGCAGTCCAGGTACATTATTGGTGCGAATCATACAAGTTGATGGTTTTCTTATTATATATATTGTGGTGACCCACTCCTCTACGTAGTCCAGGTACATTATTGGTGCGAATCATACAAGTTGATGGTTTTCTTATTATATATATTGTGGTGACCCACTCCTCTACGCAGTCCAGGTACATTATTGGTGCGAATCATACAAGTTCAGGGTTTTTAATTTATATTGTGGTGACCCACTCCTCTACGCAGTCCAGGTACATTATTGGTGCGAATCATACAAGTTGATGGTTTTCTTATTATATATATTGTGGTGACCCACTCCTCTACGCAGTCCAGGTACATTATTGGTGCGAATCATACAAGTTGATGGTTTTCTTATTATATATATTGTGGTGACCCACTCCTCTACGCAGTCCAGGTACATTATTGGTGCGAATCATACAAGTTCAGGGTTTTTAATTTATATTGTGGTGACCCACTCCTCTACGCAGTCCAGGTACATTATTGGTGCGAATCATACAAGTTGATGGTTTTCTTATTATATATATTGTGGTGACCCACTCCTCTACACAGTCCAGGTACATTATTGGTGCGAATCATGCAAGTTCAGGGTTTTTAATTTATATTGTGGTGACCCACTCCTCTACGCAGTCCAGGTACATTATTGGTGCGAATCATACAAGTTCATGGTTTTTAATTTATATTGTGGTGACCCACTCCTCTACGCAGTCCAGGTACATTATTCGGTGCGATTCATACCAGTTGATGGTTTTCTTATTATATATATTGTGGTGACCCACTCCTCTACGCAGTCTAGGTACATTATTGGTGCGAATCATACAAGTTCAGGGTTTTTAATTTATATTGTGGTGACCCACTCCTCTACGCAGTCCAGGTACATTATTGGTGCGAATCATACAAGTTCAGGGTTTTTAATTTATATTGTGGTGACCCACTCCTCTACGCAGTCCAGGTACATGTTTTGGTGCGATTAAGACCAGTCCTCTACGCAGTCCAGAAAGATAGCTCGTTGCAACGTTTTGGACTAAGAACTATATTGTGAGGTGTTCAGAATACAGGGTAAATTAGTGGAAATGCTTGTTATTGAATGTTATTGAGGTCAATAATAGCGTAGGAGTGAAAATAAGCCCAAAAAATTGTTTTTTTTAACTTTTTATGCTTTTTTCAAAAAAAATCCGAATCCAAAACCTTAAATCCGAACCAAAACCTTTCGGCAGGTGTTTTGCGAAACAAATTCGAACCCAAAACATCGAGAAAATCCGAATCCAAAACACAAAACACGAGACCTCAAAAGTCGCCCGTGCACATCCCTAGATTAAACCAGGTAAAAACATATGTGTAGTAAAAGTTGGTTTACTTACAAGAATTAAAAAGCTGCTTCCTCTCAGCAAACAGACAGGGTGTATCTGAAAGTCTAAACAGAGCCAGGGATGGGCGTGTCCTTTTTAAAGAGAAGGTGGGTGTGTCACCTGTCCATCAAGCTAGGCCTGTGGGAGGAGTGTCAGGTATAAAACTCTGCTTGCTTTATTGTTCATAGAAATCAATGCTGGGATAGCTGGCTGATCTTGACAGAGAGCTGGACTATGTATAGTAAGCGTTTAGGGTCTCCATAATTGCTGTGCAAGTATACGGTGTCAAACAATTATTACCATCCTGACAATAAAGAACCATAAAAAGGAAGAAGTTGTACGCGTGTGCTTCACCAGTAGCGGGCTCTTGCCACAAGTGGTGTCAGGAGTGGGATGCTCCGGGAAGCAAGTTTCCGCTACCCAACCCGCGCAGACGTCAACATAGAGGAAGTACTGAGAACTCTCGTGAATGTGGCAGCAACAGCAGCAAGCTCAGATGCTACATGTCGCCGAGGCACAGGTGGAAAACACAAGGCTCTTAAGAGAAGAGTTAAGCCAGGTGAGGCATGACAGAAATGAACCACCTGTTCCTGTTCTCCTGAAATTGTCGCCAGGTGATGACATAGAAGCATATCTGGTGTCCTTTGAGAGACTTGCAAAAAAGGCAAAAGGGCCTCCTAAAGATTGGGCTGAGAGACTGGCGCCATATCTGACTGGTGAAGCTCAGCGAGCTTATATGGATCTAGATGAGGAACGGGCCTCTGATTATTCGTGCCTAAAGTCTGATATATTGGCTCGCATTGGAGTTTCCGGGCCAGGCCGAGCCCAGCGCTATCACCAATGGCGCTATAATAAAGAAAAACCGGTCAGAGCGCAAGTGGCTGAGCTTTCTAAAATTTTAAAGAAATGGCTGCAGCCTGAGGAGAATTCGCCTTCTCGGATTATTGAAGTTCTGGCGATAGATCACTGCATCTGGGGGCTGAACCGCGATTTGCAAAGGTGGGTTCTACAATCAGACCCACAAACTTATGAAGAGCTTGCCACCGTGGTAGAAAGGTTTTGTGCGCGACAGCAAATGACTAAAGAACCTGCATTTGTGCCAAAGCCGCTGCCACGCCAAAAGCCAGGTTTGACAATCCTTGCCACAGGGCCCAATGGCAAAACTGCCACGGACAGAGGGCCAGGTGCAAAGCTGTCTAATCTGAAGTGTTTTGAATGTGGTGAGCCAGGCCACTTTAAGGCAGAGTGTCCTAAACTACAGGAACCCATGGACTTTTCTGTGGCACATATTGGGCCTGCATTTCCAAGCTGTTTTACCATGAGTCCCACATCAGGAAGTCCTTGTTTGTTCCGGGTGACTGTGCTAATCAACCAAAACCTTGTTCTGGCCTTGGTTGACTCAGGGAGTGAACTCTCATTGGTTTCTAGCACTGCCTTACCCGAAACCATAACTTCTCGGTTGCCCAAAGTGAAGGTTCTTTGCGTACATGGCACCACAGAGGATTATGAAAGAACAATACTACCAGTCACACTCAAAGACAAAACTGTTATGGTGGTAGCTGCCATAGCACCTAAACTCCCATATCCACTCATTTTGGGGCGAGACTTCCCACTGTTTAATGATGTCCTCAGTGAGCGGATCCGGCCGGACATGCCGGCAACTGATGCAACGGTCGGAAGCCCGGTTTTAAAGGAACCGCCTAAGAATCCACAGCATCTGGACATCGATCTCTTGGAACCGACAAACCGGAATGCCATCCTGGGAGTCACAGCAGGAGTTCCACAAAAGCATCCACCTGTGGGGAAACATGGACAGTCCAAACTAGCATTGGTCGGTGATGTCGCAGATGAGCCCACCCCGCCTGTCAGTGAGGATACGGACTGATCCGCAATACCAATTTTGTTTCCTCTGCAGGACTTTGCTCGAGACCAACTTAATGATGCCACTTTGGAACATGCCTTTAAAAGTGTGACTGAGGTAAATGGGGTAGCGAAAGCCGCCCAGCCTGCAGAAGGTATACCATATTTTATTGTTAAAAATAATTTATTGTATAGAGTTGCTACTGTACAGGGGGAAAAAGTAGAACAATTAATGGTTCCTCAGGTCCATGTACCCCTAGTGCTAAAAGCAGCACATACACATGTCTGTGGGGGACACCTAGGGGAGGATAAAACACGGGAACGAGTTCTGCTTAGGTTTTACTGGCCCGGTGTACACATGGCAGTGAAAAAGTATTGCCGGTCCTGTCCCATTTGTCAGAGAACCTGTCCCAAACCCATGTACAGAGCCCCTCTCATTCCAATTCCAATAGTACAAGTTCCCTTTGAACAGATAGCTATGGACCTTGTGGGGCCACTGGAAAAATCAGCATGTGGGCACCAATATATACTAGTGGTGCTTGACTATGCAACCAGATATCCAGAGGCAATTCCCCTGCGAAACATAAAGTCCAGCACCATAGCTAAAGAACTTGTATTGATGTTTACACGCTTGGGAATACCCAAAGAAATTCTCACAGACCAGGGTACTCCATTCATGTCTAAACCGATGAAGGACATGTGCCAGTTGCTAGGGGTTACAGCGCTTCACACCTCTATATACCATCCACAAACAGATGGCTTGGTGGAACGCTTTAACCGCACATTAAAGCACATGCTCAGGAAAGCAGTGGCTCAAGAGAAAAAAGATTGGGACACTCTTATTCCCTATTTGATTTTTGCCATCCGTGAGGTACCTCAAGCTTCAACAGGGTTTAGTCCCTTTGAGTTATTGTTTGGGAGACAGCCCAGGGGTATCTTGGATATGTTAAAAGAAGGGTGGGAGCAGCAAGGTCCCAGGGAGCCAAATCTGGTACAATTTGTGTCCCAAATGTATGAGAGGCTAGGAAAGATAGGGCCCATTGTGCAGCAACATGTAAAAGAGGCTCAGGAACGACAGAAGAAAAGTTATGACAAAAGTGCTGTTGTTCGATCTTTCAAGCCTGGGAACAAGGTCCTAGTCCTAGTTCCTACCCAGGAAACCAAACATTTCGCCCATTGGCAGGGTCCATATGAAGTTCTAGATGCTGTCGGTCTTGTCAATTACAGAGTCCGCCAGTTAGATAGGAGAAGAGAGGAGAAAATATATCATGTGAACCTCCTTAAACCCTGGCATGATGAGGAAACCTCTCCTCAGGTAGTGAGTACTGCCATTGAAAAGTCTGAAGTGCCCATAGAGCCAGCCTTGTCCATTCAGCAGAGACAACAGACTGAAGAAATTATTCGCCGGAACAGGGATGTCTTCTCTTTCATTCCTGGGCGCACTACCTTAATCGAACACGACATTGTCACTGCGCCAGGAGTCATTGTAAAGTAGAAGCCGTATCGTATTTCAGTAGCCAGGCGGGTGGACGTGAGAAAGGAGGTCGAGAAGATGCTCCAGTTAGATGTAATTGAAGAGTCCTTGAGTGAATGGAATAGTCCCATTGTGCTTGTCCCGAAACCCAATGGGACAATTAGGTTCTGCAATGACTTTAGGCGCCTAAACAGTATGTCGCAGTTTGATGCCTATCCGATGCCACGTGTGGATGAACTAGTGGAAAATCTTGCTGGTAGCAATTATTTGACAACCCTTGATCTAACAAAGGGTTATTGGCAAGTTCCCCTGACTTCCACGGCCAAGCCAAAGACTGCATTTTCCACCCCTGATGGTCTCTATCAATATAAAGTCCTACCCTTTGGGTTGCATGGGGCACCTGCCACCTTCCAAAGGGCCATGAATAAATTGCTACGACCTCACACAGCTTATGCAGCCGCTTACTTGGACGACATAGTGATTTATACCCCAGACTGGGGATCACATTTAGCCAAAGTTGAGGCGGTCTTAGCTTTATTAAGGTCAGCAAGGTTAACAGCTAACCCAGAAAAATGTGCCATAGCCATGAGAGAAGCCAAATATTTGGGGTATATTGTTGGTCGAGGGCATGTAAAACCCCAGCTGACAAAGTGGAAGCAGTCAAAAATTGGGCAAGACCAGAACAAAATTCGCAGTTAAGAACCTTTCTAGGCTTAGTAGGTTACTACAGGCGGTTTGTAAGCCACTTCGCCACTAGAGCTACTCCACTTACAGACATGTTATAAAAAAAATTGTTCAGATAGATTAACCTGTTCTGACTCTCCAGAAACCGCCTGGTCTGAACTTCGGTTAGCTCTTTGTTCCTCTCCAGTTCTACAAGCACCGGATTTTACCCGGAAGTTCTCCCTCCAAACTGATGCTTCTGGTGTTGGCTTAGGTGCAGTCTTGTCACAGGAGAAGAATGGAGTAGAAAATCCTGTCCTGTACCTAAATCGTAAGTTGCTTCCAAGGGAACAAAAATATGCCACCGTGGAGAAAGAATGTCTCGCTATAAAATGGGCTACAGAAGCTCTGCGCTATTATCTTCTAGGCAGAGAGTTCACCCTAATAACAGACCATGCACCATTACGATGGATGCAGAACTAGCGGGAGGTAAATGCCAAGGTAACCCGCTGGTTCTTGGCACTACAACCTTTCAAGTTCTCAGTAGAACATAGACCTGGGATTCTACACAAAAATGCTGATGCGTTGTCACGGAAATATGCGCTCCTCGCGAAGTCCGCGTCCCCCTACTTGGAGACGCTAGGGGGAGGGATATGTAACAAAAGGAGGCATTTAGCTGGCAATATGCAGAGAAAGCAGGGAAGTAGAGTAAAACATTGGCACAGTTATGTACCTAGGTGGAGATTAAACCAGGTAAAAACATATGTGTAGTAAAAGTTGGTTTACTTACAAGATTTAAAAAGCTGCTTCCTCTCAGAAAACAGACAGGGTGTATCTGAAAGTCTAAACAGAGCCAGGTATGGGCGTGTCCTTTTTAAAGAGAAGGTGGTTGTGTCACCTGTCCATCAAGCTAGGCCTGTGGGAGGAGTGTCAGATATAAAACCCTGCTTGTTTTATTGTTCAGAGAGATCAACGCTGGGATAGCTGGCTGATCTTGACAGAGAGCTGGACTATGTATAGTAAGCGTTTAGGGTCTCCATAATTGCTGTGCAAGTATACGGTGTCAAACAATTATTACCATCCTGACAATAAAGAACCATAAAAAGGAAGAAGTTGTACGCGTGTGCTTCACCAGTAGCGGGCTCTTGCCACAATGCATATAATATACATATATATATAATAACTAATCTGGCGGGGCTCCCCCTCCCCAAACATGTGCCCCCTCCCCATACATGTGCACCCCTCCGTCTTCGCCATACATGCACCCCCTATTCCTTATCACAATACACCCCCCCCACTCCCTCATAGCAGTAAATGTCCCCCTCCCCCCTACAGTTAATGCCACCCCTACAGTTAATGTCTCCCTCTCTCCCCCACAGTTAAAGTCCCCCTCCCCCCAATCACAGTTAAGGTCCCCCTCTTCCCCCTCTTCCTCCCTCCACAGATCAGGTCCCCCAGGCTCTCCCACTTCCGCCCCCCCCCTCACTCCCTCCACAGTTATGGTCCCCCAGGCTCTCCCTCTCCCCCCCTCAAAAAACAGAATAGCTAATTAGCTTACCTTCTCCTCCGTGATGCTGCAGCTCCCGGTCACTGATACACTGGGAGCGCGACACGCAGTATTGATGCCGCCGCACTGCTCTCCCAGCCTATCAGAGCCTGGGAGGCAGAGCTGCAGCATCGCGTAGAAGAAGGTAAGAAAAAAAGAGGTAGCACGGTCGGTGACTGCGTGGTCCGGACAGTCCAGGGAAATGAAATAGAAAAATGATAGCGCTCAATTGTCCTCTGTCAGTGAATGGATGATGAACCAAGGCACAATAATAAAAAATAAATAAATCATATAAATTACAATAAAATAAGAACCAAGCTGGTATAATGATTTAGCACAAAGTGAAAAAACAGATTAGATAAAAAATACCAAACATTTAATAAATATGAATCAAAAATATAAAAATCTGACCAGAAGTAATGACATATAAGTAAAATACATTGCAAATATGGTATTGTTTACACATAACATGGGCACATGGGAGTCCATAGATAATGTCCAAATTGAGCCCAGGGGAGATAATGGTACCAGGATAAAGTCTATAAGGTGGATCCAATGAGAACCAGTCTTTGACCAACTTTGTAAATAAGATGATCCATAAAGATGAGTCCAATGCTCCTCCCTGAGGTATATCCTAGGTGTCAGAACAAAGGGGATCCCAGTCTGAACCAGCAGCGCTAACCGCGCTGTAACGATAATCCTCAGATGTAATTGAGTGTAGAGTAGCGGGAGATAGACGGTGTGCGTTCCACAGTGGAACGCACGTCACTTCCTGTTTGACGTCAGAAGGAGGGTGCGTGTCCCAATGCGATTCATTCGCTTAGCGAATTTCCTCAGGGGAGCGTGATCGTCATCGTGAGAGTATGCTTATATAGCTTTGATCATTAAGTAAGCAGAATTGGGGGTATTATTAACTCCGGTTTTAATGCTGGTGGCAACTTGTAAATCCATCTAGCATTTGCTGATATACAACTGAAACTTGAACCATTAAGCGTTATCCTTTGTTTTTACATAAATGAGGAAAAGATCTCAATTAGGTTAACATTCTATTAATGGCAATGCATGAGTGCGTCTAGTATATGCTAATAAAGACTGAAACATGAACTATTAAACAATATTCATCATCATATTTCCATATATAAATAGATGGAGAAGCAAATAACAATGAGGATGCAATGTTCTCCATGGAGTAGGTCACAATCAACAAACAATGATATAAATTAAAAAGATCAAAAACAACTACCTAAAAATAGACTTATAAATGATACTACATGTATCTTATAGCAGGTTCACCCTCAAGATGTTAAGCTTAAGCAAGCATATTAATACCCATTTATATTTAACTAGAGATGGCACAATGTATGGGAGCATAGGCTCCAATCATATCAAGATAGGAGAGGAGCTCAGTCTCGGTTCTCTCCCGCCCGCTCGGAATCCAAATCGAGGCTGAACGTCATTGTGACGTCGTCGGATCTCGGGGCTCGGTTCTCGTGATATCTGAAAATTATAAATACCTGCCTCCACAGCAATCCATCGCCATTTGACAGAGGGAGAGAGCAGGGTGTAGTCACAGGCTGATTAGAGCAGGGACAGAGAATACAATTCTGATTACAATTCTGATAACAATTGATAAAGAAGAGAGGAGGATAGAGGAGTCTGTTTTTTCAATATTTGGCACTACAAGTGCTTTGGGGTGTCCCCCATTCTTTTGCATTAATATTTCTGGCTGTCAAAAGTCCTATTTGTCAGCAGTATCTAAAACATATTGTAGCACTGCAAGTGCTTTGGGCTCATAATGGATTCAAAGCAGTCCACATATGAGCAGAATGAGCAACCAGATTCTGTCACCAGTCCTGATGGTAGTGTTCCCAGTACCTCATCTGGGAAAGGCAATGTCAAACAACACAGTCTTTTGAAATCAGTCAAAAAAAACACACACCAAATTTTTTTTTACCATGTTGAAGGGAAAAAGAAGTTTAACTGAGAAAAAGTTAACTGCCAATAAAAAAAAAATTGCCAACATGCCATTCTACACACGCAGTGGCAAAGAAAGAATGAGGCCTTCGCCTTTCTCTATTAGTGGCAGATCAAAAAATGTTACTGAGCCTTCTTCTTGTACGGACACTCGTGATAAAGCAAAACCAAGTAATTTGGAGTCTAAAAGTGCTGCACAAGTACTGTTACGTGTGAAAGCCGAGCTGCAAGAAAACAGTAAGGCATTAGAGGATAATGTATGCTCTGAAACAGAAATGACACCAATCCCTGTGGAGAGTACATCCACTAGTGGTATGTCTAATCGTGAGCATTCTGTTAGTGACAGTGTACCCATAAAGAAGGTTCCTTTCAGCAGTTCTGCTGATGTGTGCCTTTACAGCCCGAGTGTAGTCGGTGATACACCAATTGAGGATGCCACTTTTGAATTAGAAAAGGATGAGGGGGAGATATGTGTAGGTGACAAGGGCACTAATGATGATTTTGATGACTATGATGCAGACAGATACCAAATTGCCTTTCTCAATTTCTATTTATATTCTAGACTTTATAACGGCTGAATAGTTTTCTATTTTACTCCTAGTGGAGAGGGGGTCTGATGCAGACAGATACCAAACTACCTTGGTCCATTTATTTTTACTTTCTAATTCCACAGTCTATGCAGGCTGCTTTTTTTCTATTCAACTACAAGTGAAGTGGGGGGGGGGGCATAGATAGCCACCAAACTACCGTGGTCCATTTATTTTTACTTTCTAATTCCACAGTCTATGCAGGCTGCTTTTTTTTTTTATTCAACTACAAGTGGAGGGTGTAGTTGATGGCTACATTGCCAATAATCAAAGATGGAGGATGTAGACAACCAGGTTTATCTGTATAATTTGCAGGCAAGTGTTCGCATTAAGGACGGCCTACCAGGGATTAAACTGTTTTTTTCATAATTTATTAGCTTTAGAATTACCTCACTTATCCAAGAAACTAGTGGAGCACTAAATTAGGTTATTTTAGACCAAAAAAATAGTATTTTTTTCAAAAATGGCAAAACAAAACCAAACAAAACCAAAACCAAAACACGCAATGACGGTTTGGCAAAACCAAAACCAAAACCAAAACACGACGGTAATCCAGATCCAAAACCAATACCAAAACAAGGGGGTAAGTGAGCATCTCTAGTTAAAGGTATAAGAGATCACATGGATATGTAGTAACATTTTTTCTATATTAATTATACCTAGCAAGCTATGCTGGCTTGGCACAATCTGAGCCTGCTTGTATGTAGCCAGTCTGGCACTAAGGAATTCAGTGAGGAGCATAGACTGTCATATTGTTGCTCTGTCAGACAAGGAACTTCTGAGTATTCTGCTGCTAAAGACTTTGCTGACTGGTAATTACACATGCTTATCAGTGCCAACACTTACATCTCTTTCCTCTCAAGTCTTTTATTCTGTTCATCTAACATTCTGAGAGCAAAAGATTACAATATATTATTGATTTTGGCACATATTATGTAGGGACACTAATAACATTGACTCATTTGAATAAGCAGGCTAAAATATGAGAACATGAGATAATGACATGCCATAAATATATATCATATAAGACTACCTGAATAAGGAATGTCCAAATACGTATAAGCACTTTTACATTTCTCTCTGTTTCTCACTTAACACATATCTTATCATTGAGAAGTACATTTAAGTGAATTATTCTAATGGTGAAATATATCACATACTGCTGCCACCTGGAGTCCACATATATATTACAAAATTATAATACTTCTATGACTGCGGTGTAGTAACATGTGAATACATTGTTACTATTTAAATAGTATATTCATTTAATAATATACATAAGGATACTCAAAATTCTATTCAGTATCCTATCTGTTATATATGGACTAGCTATTAGCAGCTTTTCACTTGTTTATATAACTCTTAATTTTGAGATAGGATATTGATCCTGCTTACATGTTAACAAGGGACTCATTATCAGTAGGTCTTTTTCAGAGGCACCATATATGTGTGATCAACTCCACCACAGAGTCTTTCCTTTTTAAACTCTATATTTTTTCAACAATTCTTTTTAATATTTCGCTCTCTTATTTTGGTTGTATATCTCTATAAGTTATATTTTTATGTATTCTAATAAAGCTTAATGTATTAATGCTACTACCCACTATCATCCCCCTATACCTGGAGTGCTATTCTGGTCATTTTTTCTTTCCTTCCTTTTGGATCTATTTGCTCATCAATCGGTGTCTAAGTTTTTTGCTAAGAACACAACAATATATAGCACATGTAGGTAACCGCGGCACACAGCGGTAGCTGAAAGGAAAAAAGGTGCAAGATGGAATTTTCCTTGGGCCCTCCCAGCCACCCTTATGTTGGATCTTAAAAAGGACATGCACACTTTAACAAACCAAGCACTTCAGTCACAAAAGTGCCACTCCTTGTGGCTGAAGTGCTTGGTTTGTTTGGGACCCAACAAAACAAGGGAACAATGGCCTTAAGCCACCTAAGGTAACAGTGCTGTTAATTAACTCTACTGTGGCAATATGTTGTTGTCATCATCCTCAGCCTCATCCTCATCAGTGTTTACATCATCCTCACACATAATTAATTCATCACCGCTGGAATCCACCATTACAGAAGTCTCAGTATTTTGATGTAATTAACGGGAAAGGCCTTCCTCGTGGGACTTGAATTTCATTTTTATGAACATCATCTTTTGCACATTTTGAGGAAGTAGCCTCCTACGCCGATCGCTGACAAGGTTCCCGGCTGTGCTGAAAACTCTTTCCGTGTACACACTGGAGGGTGGGCAGCTTAGGCAGTGCAAAACAAATTGGTCCATGGGTCTCCAAATTCCCTTTTTTTACTCACAGTATGTAAAGGGACTGTCTGATGTGTCTATTTCTATGCTGTCGTGAAAATAATCCTAATAATAAAGTTTTTTCCTAGCAGCAGTTGAGTAAGAAATTGAAGGAGGAGACGCCGTCCTGTCATGTAAAACTTGAGCTGTCATCTTGCTCACCAGGAGCTCCTTGCAACTTTTCAGATCTGGGTCAGTTAGAAACAAAGAGAAGACATAGCTCTTAAACCAAGGATAAAGCACAGTCGCCAAAATGTAGTGATCCAATTTCAAGATTTTGATAATATATATAATTCTTGGACCCTGGCGAAGCGAAAAAAGTACTTGATCTACAAGTCTGACATACTTAGCGAAATTGCTTAGTTTAATCTCCTCCTTCAGTT